>NC_057797.1:515479811-515480167 GCF_018294505.1 Triticum aestivum | reverse complement strand
CGTACCGCAAAACGGGACTCCACGGGATACTGTTCATCTCCACCGTCGACCTCCTCCAGCCTCCACGGGCTACCGTCGACCTCCTCCAGCCTCCACGGGCTCCTGTTCATCCAGCCTCCACCGCGCGCTACTCCACCGGCTACTGTTCAACCACCCCTCCACTGGCACCCCTCCACCGTCTACTGTTCATCCAGCCCTCCACACCACGGGGTCCTGTTCAACCACCCCTCCACGGGCACCCCTCCACCGTCTACTGTTCATCCAGCCCTCCACCACACCACGGGGTCCTGTTCATCCAGAGGCAACGCCACCGCTCACTGTTCATCCAAACCCCCCGCAACACTCACTGTTCATCC